>NC_053425.1:34308905-34354325 GCF_007990345.1 Gossypium hirsutum | reverse complement strand
TTACAAAACATCATATTCATGATAATAAGTATCATGTCATATAAATAACATTAAACCACTTAAATAAAAATTATGTTACCATATTTACACATGAACTTACCTCGATACAAAATATTAGCAATCGAGCCTATTCCTCGTAAACTTTGTTTTTCCCTCGATCGCGACTTGAATCTCGTTTCTCTGATCTATAATGCCAAATTAATTTATCTAATACAAATATTCATCAAAAGCCCCTAATACGAGCTTTAGCAAAATTACCATTTTACCCCTAACTTCACATATTTGCACTTTTGCCCCAAGGCTCGTAAATTAAACCTCATCCTATTTTCTTATGTTTTATGACATGCTGATCATTTTCCCTTCTATGGCAAATCCAATTCACACTCTAACATGTACTTATGACTATTAGGTATTTTTACCGATTAAGCCCTTTTTCTCATTTTCACTTAAAACCAAGTAGTACAAGTTGTCTAACATAATTAAAACCTCATATCTATCATTACTCACTAGGAGTAACCCTTGAATATTTTGTGCCGGTAAAGAGAGAGTGGACCAAATGAATTGGGCTTTAATTTTTGGTTTTTTTCTTTTTTTTTATTTTAATAACTAAATGAAAAATGCTTTATTAAAAACTATTGTTTTTTTCCATTAGGTATTTTTGTCAAACTGCTAATGGTCTAATTACTGTCAGGCTCCGTTTTAAAAACCATTACTACAGTTTAATATTTGTAACTAGAACACATATTCTACAACTTTTGCAATTTAGTCCTAAATATCAAATTGGACCCTCTATTAATAAAATGTCTAAACGAAATTTTCACACATCATGCAATCATGCCATAGACCTTAAATTATAATAATAATTTTTATTACCTCATATTTGTGGTACGAAACACTATTCTGATTAGGCCTAATTCGGGATATTACGTGGAATACATATGAAATTTCTCTAGTTCACGAGGCAAGCCAATCGATATGCTACCGGCCAATTCTCTCATCACCTCATAAGGGTCCAATAGACACAGACTCAGCTTGCCTTTTCTACTGAATCTAAGGATTTCTTTCACGAGGATACTTTCAAAACACTTTATCCTCGATTGGAACTCGATCTCTTTCTGTTCAAGTCAGTATAGGATTTCTGTCTATCCGATGCGGCTCTCAAGCAATCACGAATCACCTTACCTTTTCTTGGTTTCTTCACCAATCGACCCTGTGAATATGATTCTCTCTAAACTCGGTTCCAATATAAAGGCGTTCGACACTTACGCCCATATAAAGCCTCATGTGGAGCCATCTTTCAGACTTGACTGATGACTGTTGTTGTAGGTGATTCAACTAGCGATAAATACTTTCCCAACTGCCTTGAAACTGATACACAACACCGTAACATGTCCTATAATATCTGAATTACTCTTTCTGACAGACTGTCGGCTTGTGGATGAAAAGCTGTGCTAAATTCAACTTTGTCCCAAAGCTTCTTGCAACTTCTTCCAAAACCTCGAGGTAAACCTCAGATCCCTATCCGAGATAATCGATAAGGCCACCCCGTGAAGTCTCACTATCTTCGAACATACAAATAGCCAATTTCTCAAGGGAGTAGTCGGTATGCACTGGTATAAAATTTGTCGAACTTGGTAATTATCAACAACGACCCAAATGGAATCCTTTTTCTTTGGCATCAAGGCAGCCTGACACAAAATCCATGATTACTCGGTCCCATTTCCACTCGGGAACCATCACAGGCTGAAGCGAACCCGAGGGTATCGGTGTTCAGCCTTGACTTATTGACAACTAGACACATAGAGACAACTCAGAAATGTCTCTTTTCATTCCCAACCACCAGTACATTTTCTTTAAGTCATTGTACATTTCACACTACCCAGATGGATAGATAAGCAACCACTATGTGCCTCTCGTAAATCTTCTGAATGAGCTCTTTATCCTTGGGTAATAGATCCTGTCTTGGTACATCATACAACAGTTGGTATTAATACGAAATTTGATTCACTTGCCGTCTCACACTGGGCGATTTTAGCTTGCAAGTCCTCATCACTTTTCTAAGCCTTACATATCTCTTGAAGGAACATAGGTCTAGCTCTCATCTCGGCTAGAATCGAGCCATCATCAATCACGGTCAGTTGAGTATTCATAGCCTTAGGGTGAACGATGATTTCCTACTCAAAGCATCGGCGACTAATTTGCCTTTCCGGGGCGGTAGTCAATCACAACTTATAATCTTTTATCAACTCCACCACTTCGTTGCCGTAAATTCGCTTCTCCTAAGTCATCAAATACTTTAAACTCTTATGGTCAGTGAACACTCGACATCTCTCACCATACAAATGGTGTCTCCAAATTTCAACGTGAACACAATGGTGGCCAACTCTTAAACGTGAGTCGGTAATTCTTCTCGTGTGGCTTTAGCTGTCTAGAGGAAATGTTATCACTTTGCCTTCTTGCATGAGTAAACACCCATCCATTTAGGGGCATTGATATAACCACAAACTCTTTCCCCGATTCTGGTTGCACCAGAGCTGGAGCCTTGGTCAACAAGGCCTTTAATTTCTCGAACTTTGTAGCACTTCTTTGTCCATTCAAACTTGACGTCCTTTCATAAAACTTTGTCATTGGAGTAGCTATTATTGAGAACCCATTTACAAATCTTCTATAGTATCCAGCTAACCAAAAGCTTCAAACCTCTGTTACATTCCTCGGTGATTTCCACTCAAAATGGCTGAGATTTTGCTGGGGTCAATCTGATTCCATCTCCTGATACGATGTGTCCTAGGAATCCAACTTCTTTAAGCTAAAATTCACTCTTACTGAACTTGGCATATATTGTTTATCTTTCAAGGTTTGTAAATAGTTCTTAGATGTTCCGCGTGCTCACTCTCATCACGAGAATAAATCAAAATGTCGTCCATAATACCACTACAAACTTATCCAAATGCGGCCAGAAAATGCAGTTCATCAAATCCATAAACCGGCAGGAGCATTTGTTAAATCGAAAGGCATAACATGAAACTCATAGTGCCTATACCTCGTCCTAACGCGGTTTTTGGTACATCTTACTCCTTAACCTTAACTGATAGTAGCCTGACCTTAAGTTGATCTAGAAAACATGATGGCTCCCTTCAACTGATCGAACAAATCATTGATCCTTGGTAAGGGGTACCTGTTCTTCATAGTTACTTTGTTGAGCTGTCGGTAGTCTATACACAATTTCATCGACCAGTCTTTCTTTTTCACAAAAGTACCGGGACCCCATGGTGATAACTCGGTCTTGCAAACCCTTTATTCGTTAAATCTTGTAATTGAGCCTTCAACTCCTTTAACTTCATTAGAGCCATTCTATACGAAGCAATCGAGATAGGTGTTGTACAGGGACCAGCTCGATGCAAACTCAACTTCTCTGGTTGGAGGTAATCCGGGCAACTCTTTCGGAAATACATCCTGATACTCATATACCACCAGCACTGTCTCAAATTTACTTCCGAATCTTGTTGTTTAACACAAATGCTAGGTAGGACTCATACCCTTCCTCAATATTTCTCAGCAGTCAAAGACGAAATCAGTACTGGTGAGTTATCCATTCACCTGATTCAACTCGAATAATATCCCATTCTCACATTTCATTTCAATGAACTTGCTACCACAATTTACTATCACATTATGTGCAGTTAACCAATCCATGCCAAGATTAGGTCAAATTCATCAAACGATAGTAGCATGAGGTTAGCCAGAAAACAATAACCTCTAATCATCAGAAGACAGTCTCTACACACTTATCACTATCACATGCCGCCTAACGGGTTTGACCTTTTATCACAATCGATGGACTCAATAGAATATTCTACTGTAACACCCCGTACCGAGACCGTTGCCAGAGTCGAACATGAGGTGCTAACAGACTTAATTCATTTATTTTCACAGTCATTTTAAAATTTCCAGACAAGCTGGCTAACTGCGTCACTGTCACCTTAAAATAATATCTTGAGTTCCAAACTCGAAAACCAGTTCGTAAATTTTACCTGAACTAGACTCATATATCCATCTGAAACTTTTTTCTAGAATTTTTTGGTTGAGCCAATTAGTACAATTTATTAGTTAAAGTCTCCCTGTTTCAGGGTTTGACTACTCTGACTTCATGCATTACAACTTATATATCTCCTTGTAAAAGGCTTCAATACTTATTCTGTTTGTTTCTAAAGAAACTAGACTCAAAAGGAATCTGTACATATAGGGCATGACTTCTATTATCTCTGGTGAATTTATAGTGAATTTCCAAAGTCGACAGGGGTCCAGAAATCGCTCTAGCCCTATTTCACAAAACTTAGCATCTCATAAAATACGGCTCATATGATCATTTCGTTACTTTCATATGAAATATATTCATCAAGGTTCGATTACATAATTTTTCACTATTTATTCCATTCATCTATTTTAGTGATTTTTCAAATCACACCACTGCTGCTGTCAGCATCTGTTATTAAGGTAACTTTACCTATTTCATGGTTTTCCATGAATCAACTAGAATTTGTATACAAAGCACCAAATGATCATGATTAACCATTCCTATGGCTAATCGTTACAAACATTTCCATACCTCTCAATGAACAACATACTAAACGATATAATGCTATGCTCAAAGTATATATAAGCCATTTTCGCATGGCTATCCAAATTTATACAAAACCAAAGGGTACATGACCAACAACAAAAGGTAGTCCTATACATGCCATTTTCAGAGTTCACCAAAGTGTACAAAGGGCTTTGATAGTGTGGACGACTTCGACTTCGACAATCCTGAGTCCGATAGCTGACGAACCAAAATCTATAAAACAGAGATTCAAAGAACGGAGTAAGCATTTATGCTTAGTAGTTTTGAGCAATGAAATAGCACAACTGAAGTAAGCATTCATAAACTAAACGGATAATTTCATATACACTATTCTCAAAAATCAGTCCTACTTCACATTTCCAACCCTTATATCACACATAAGGGATCACTTAACCAAAGGCCGGAAGCTCATTAATTGTCTGAGCGAATATATTTAAAAGGAATCAACTACTCCAATGCATATACGAACGTACCTCATCGTTGGATTTTACGAGCATATTAATTGAAATTATTACAGCAAGATCGCTCATTCCCAACCAGTACCTTCGGATTTAGCAGATATAGCTACTTGCTCAAATGCCTTCGGGACTTAGCCCGGTTATAGTAACTCGCCATGCCTTCGGACTTAGCCGGTATAGTAACTCGCACAAATGCCTTTGGGCTTAGCCCAGAATTATCACTAGCACAAATGCCTTCGGACTTAGCCCGGTTGTCATCCGAATATCCATGCACATATCAAAATCATACAATCTATATTTCATTTTCATAACTAGAATTCAAACACAATCACTTATCAAGCATTATCATTTCGGCTCAATAGTTAATACAAAGAGCATGATTTTGATTTACTTAAAACATGATCTAATCGATCATAATCTAAGATCCATTACTCAAAACTTACTCGATGTTGTCGAACGATTTCGGCGGCTATTCGATCACTTTTTCCTTTCCCTTATCCAACTTTGGTCCTCTAAGCTCTTGAGCTAATTCAAACAAATTTAACTTATTAAAGTCTCATTATGTTAGCTTATGGCCGAATATGACAAGGAGTTTGATAGGTCATATGGCCACCTTTAGCTCAATACAAAATGTCATACGTATTTTAATCACATTGAGCAATTTAATACAATTATCTAACATTTCCTCATGTGCACCTTTATGACCGAATACACACATCATTAACCTAATATCAATTAACTAAGCACTTTAACAATTCTCCTTGAGCCGATTATCTAAGTCAAGATAGATTCATCATTATGCTCGCCTATAACCGAATACATGCAACACCAATCTATCTCATGTGGCGAAATATGCATGTCTATGTTGAGGCCAATTATATGCTTAATACTTCCTACAAATATGGTTACTTGTATTGACTACATACGTTTTGTTTGAAGTTCAAACTCGCTAATACACATATATACACTAGTAATCAAATACTAACATTTGCACTTCACTTACTACCATTTTTCATCCAAATAACATGAATCAACAACCATATTTCTCTTCTACTTCCTACCATGGCCGAATGCATCAAGACACCATACCATTTCAATTTTGGTCATGGGTTAAACAAAGAACTTAATGTCTAACTCAAAAATGCTAAAAAGAAAATCCAAGAGTCATCAATCCACCATCACATGTATCATTACAAAGCTTCACATTTAGCATGCAAATGACATCAACACAAATCCACCTTAGCCGAACTTAACTCATCTTCATGCTCATCACCACAACATCAAACACCAACCAAGAAGACAACACCCATGGCCGAATATCATCTCCATCACATAGCAAAGATTTAAACTATGGGCTAGGTAGAACTCAAGCTAACAACTAAAAACATGCATGAATCTCATGGAACAACATCAACATACCTCCTCCTAAACACCAACCAACCGAACATGAAGCAAGAAATCCTCTTCTTCTTCCTTCCTCAAGTCACGGCAATGGAGGAGTAGCCTAGCTCATTTTTTTTCTTTTCTCTTTCTCCTCCTACTAACCACTATTATTTTATTACCCATGCTCCTTATTTTATCATTCCTCCCATAAAACACTAACATAACATGTTATGACATGTTTTACCCATCACATTTTGTCCACCCTCATTGTCATGGCCGGCCACTGCCAATTAAGTGGGGAAATTGACATGCAAGTCACCCTTTTTAATTACATGCACTAATAGATCCTTATAGATTAACCTATCACATTTCACAAGTGTCACACATAAGTCCTATTAACTAAATTCACATGCAATTAACTAAATCGAAGCTTAAAACTTTCACACATTCATATTCACATATTTTAGACAATAATTATCATATTCAAATAATTTGGTGACTCGGTTTAGCGGTCCCGAAACAGCTTTCCGACTAGGGTCACTTTAGGGCTGTCACAACTCTCCCCACTTAAGAAATTTTCGTTCTCGAAAATCTTACCGGTAAATAGGTTTGGGTATCATTCTTTCATAGAGTTCTCGGGTTCCCAAGTAGCTTCTTCCATCCCGTGTTTGAGCCATAACACTTTTACTAAAGGAACCTTTTGTTTCGCAACTCTTTCACTTCACGAGCTAGGATACGAATTGGTTCTTCTTCATAACTCATATCGGCTTGAATTTCAACCTCGGAGGGACTTATTATGTGCGAAGGATCAGATCTGTAATGTCGAAGCATCGAAACATGAAAAACGTTGTGGATCCTTTCAAGTTCAGGGGGTAAAAGCAACCTATATGCAACTGGACCAACTCGTTCGGAGATTTCATACGGCCCAATGAATCTCGGACTCAATTTGCCCTTACGGCCAAATCTGAGTATCTTTTTCCAAGGTGAAACTTTAAGAAACACTTTGTCTCCCACCTGATACTTAGTGTCTTTTCGTTTCAAATCCGCGTACGACTTCTGACGATCTGTGGCTGCCTTCAGACTTTCACGGATTACTTTTACTTTCAGTTCAGCATCTTTAATCAAATCAACTCCGAAAATTTTACTTTCACCGAGCTCGATCCAAAACAATGGTGTACGGCATTTACGACCGTACAAAGCCTCGTAAGGTGCCATCTTAATACTTGATTGAAAACTATTGTTGTAAGCGAATTCAACCAAAGGTAAATACCGCTCCCACGAACCACTAAACTCGAGGATGCAACATCTCAACATATCCTCAAGTATCTGAATTATCCGCTCAGATTGACCATCGGTTGGGGGTGAAAAGCGGTGCTAAAATGCAACTTGGTACCCAAAGCTTCTTGCAATTTCTTCCAAAATCGTGAGGTGAATCTCGGATCTCTATCCGACACAATAGAAATAGGTACCCTGTGTAATCTCACAATCTGAGAAACATACAATTCAGCTAGTTTATCCAATGAAAAATGTAACACCCGAACCCGAAACCGACACCGGAGTCGAACACGAGGTGTTAACTGGCTTTAACCCCTTTACAAAATTTATTTTCCAGACACTGCCCAATCTGTGTACTAGCCGCTTTAAAATCATATCTTGAGTTTCGTAACTCGAAAATCAGTTTCGTAATTTTTCCCAGAAACTAGACTCATGTTCCCATATATGTATTTTTTTCTAGAATTTTTGGTTGGCCCAATTAGTACAGTTTATTAGTCAAAGTCCCCCAAGTTGCAGGGTCGACTACACTGACCTTTGTCCATTACGACTGGGATATCTCCCTGCGCGGGGCTTCAATACTGTTGCCGTTTGTTTCTATGAAAACTAGACTCAGAGAGGAATCTGCACATATATGGTACGACCCCTAATTATCTCTGGTTAATTTATAATGAATTTCCAAAGTTGGAGCAGGGAATCCAGAAACCGTTCTGGCCCTGTCCCACTAAAATCTGATTATCTCTTAATATACTGCCCATATGATCTTTTCGTTACTTCCTCATGAAAGCAGACTCATCGAGCTTCGATTACATAATTTATTCATTTCCACTCCCACTATTTTTAGTGATTTTTCAATCTCATGACACTGCTGCTGCCAGCATCTGTTATGAAAGTAACTAGGTCCATTTCATGCCTACCCTTGATCCAATTCAATCGAACATTCGTGCCATTTCGCATGGCTTAAAGTTTACATGCCATAATTCAAACACAACGTACTAGCTTATACATGCCAAAATGATCTTCTAAACACAGTAAGAAGAAAGTACCAAAACTTGCTATCCGGTGTGATGACTTCAATGACGGCCCGACCCCGCAAAAATAGATGAGTCCAAGCAACCTATAGTGGGTGACAAGGAAACATCGAGTGAGTTTATAACTCAGTAAGTCATAAGCAATGCACTACCATCTATCAACAACATTATCACAAGAGGAAACAAAATGGAACGAGACAATTTACTCCATCCATACCGAACCATACCATAGTTCCTCCAACTTATCAATTCAATTTCATATCAATTCATGCATTCACATTCTATATACTCATCAATAGGACATTGAAGCAATTTCATAAATAGATTTATTTTCGTTACAATCAAACGACTATATGACCTTTCACCCATCCTACGATAAAACTTATGTACGTGACTTCAAGTATATTTGTCACATAGGTTCGAACTTACCGAGCTCAACACCAAGTATAAGCATAGCACCTATTAGCCACGTGCTCCAGACACTTACCCGACCCGCTGTCCGCGATCGACTCAATAGTGTCGCACACATAGTGTCCATAATAATTCACGAATGTATATTGAGCCCGCACACTCAGTGCTATATAATCAACTCGCACACTTAGTGCCACGTAATCAAATCGCACACTTAGTGCTACATAGTCAGACTCGCACACTTAGTGCCTCATGGTCAATTCGCACACTTAGTGCATCATATTCATTTCGCATACTGAGTGCAACATAGTCAAATCGCACCCTTAGTGCTGTACAATTTAATCCCGCGCACTTAGCGCCCATCTCATGGTCATAAATGGTTATCCCGCACGTTTAGTGCCGAGATCAACAACTCAGTACATCTTACCTCTTTTCATTCATTCAACAATTTCATCATCACATACGTACATGCATATATATATGTATATTTATTCATTCCAATCAGCATCAATACATACACATTATGACCATTTGAAATACTACCCACTACATGCTTAATGACTTACTTTATGTTGGGTAAAATAATTCCGAGTCGGCTACTCGATGACCTTCGATTTCCCCTTGTTGGACGCCTCTTCTTTAGGTTCTTGAGCTTAAATAATACAAATAAGAGTATTCAATATTTAACTCAATAACATGAATTTATTTATCACATTCGGCAATCACACATCATTAAATTTTCAAACCAAGATGTCATTATATGACCACATATACACATATCCATATACTCAAGCTCAATAATTATAATGTAATATCATGTACCCACTTTAAGTATATTGCCGAATATACTTAATCATACATACACCTAACCAAAACAATTTCCTAAAATCTTCATATCATTTATACACTAGGCCGATTGCCCTCACCAAGTTCACCTATGTTCTTCAACAATTCCTTCATTGATCAAGCACATATTCGGCTAAGAAATGGCAATTTTAGCAACCTTCGATTTAGTACTTAACTTTTACCACATATCAAATAACTCATTTCCTTACTCATGTGACCACGTATATTCGGTCATGCATACACACATAAAATCAATTTGGAGACTCTATCAATCCAACATACATTCGGCACCTTCATCCACCATTCTACCAAGCATGTAACATTCAAACACAACCAAACTCACATTCGGCCCTAGCTCATAACAAGGTAGCCGATTCTTTTATAGTTCAAACATTCCTCTATCATCATTCACCTAACTTTAACATGAAACCACAAAACTCACCATTTCTCATCCAAATAACATGAACAACAACCATTCCTTGAACACTTTCTCATGACCGATTGCTCATGTTATCAACAAGATTCAAGGTTTGAACATGGGCTATTTAAAACATGCATGCATCTCAAAGACAACATCAAACATACCTTAGTCTAGCAAACCACCATAGCCGATTTTCTCAAGCTCTTCCCCTTCCTTTTAGCATTTTCGGCCAAGGATGATAAAAGATGAACAAATTTTTTTCTTTCTTCTTTAGAACATTCGGCCAAGGGGAAATGAAGAAAGATGGACACTTTTTTTTTGTTTTTCCTTCTTACTTTCACGGCAAAAGGGGAGGAAAGAAACAATTACCACCCATCCTTTCCTTTTTCCATTTCTTTATTTCCCCATACTTCTTATTATATTTTATCCTACATACCTCACTAGGCCAACATGTTCCCAACATGTTTCCACCCATAGCATGGCCGGCCACTACATATTAGGGAGGGGGAATTTGACATGCAAGTCCCCTTTTTCTTCCACATGCACTAATAGGTCCTCATGCATTGACCTATCACATTTTAAAATTTTCTCATATAAGTCCTATTGACTAAATTCACATGCAATCGACCAAATCGAAGCTTGAAATTTTCACACATTCATTATTACATATTCTAGATAATAAACATCACATTCAAACCTTTCGGTGACTCGGTTTAGCGGTCCCGAAACCACTTCCCGACTAGGGTCAATTTTGGGCTGTCACAACTCTCCCCCACTTAAGAAATTTTCGTCCTCGAAAATCTTACCAGTAAATAGGTTTGGATATCGTTCTTTCATCGAGCTCTCGGGTTCCCAAGTTGCTTCCTCGATCCCGTGTTTGAGCCACAACACCTTAACCAACGGAACCCTTTTGTTTCGCAACTCTTTCACCTCACGAGCTAGGATACGTATCGGTTCTTCTTCATAACTCATATCGGCTTGAATTTCAACCTCTGATGGGCTAATTATATGCGACGGATCAGATCGATAGCGTCGAAGCATCGAAACATGAAAGACATCGTGAATCTTTTCAAGCTCAAGGGGCAAAATCAATCTATACGCAACTGGCCCCACTCGTTCGGAGATTTCGTACGGCCCAATGAATCTCGGGCTCAACTTGCCCTTACGGCCAAACCTAAGTACCTTTTTCCAAGGCGAAACTTTAAGAAACACTTTATCTCCCACCTGATATTCAATGTCCTTCCGTTCAGATCCGCATACGATTTCTGACGATCTGTGGCTGCCTTCAAACTTTCACGGATTACTTTTACTTTCTGTTCGGCATCTTTAATCAAATCAACTCCGAAAATTTTACTTTCACCGAGCTCGGTCCAAAACAATGGTGTACGGCATTTACGACCGTACAAAGCCTCGTAAGGTGCCATCTTAAGACTTGATTGAAATCTATTGTTGTAAGCGAATTCAATCAAAGGTACATACCGTTCCCATGAACCACTAAACTCAAGGATGCAGCATCTCAGCATGTCCTCGAGTATCTGAATTATCCGCTCGGATTGACCATCGGTTTGGGGATGAAAAGCGGTGCTAAAATGCAGCTTGGTACCCAGAGCTTCTTGCAATTTCTTCCAAAATCGCGAGGTGAATCTCGGATCTCTATCCGACACGATAGAAATAGGTACTCCATGTAATCTCACAATCTGAGTAACATACAATTCGGCTAGTTTATCCAATGAAAAATCCGTACGCACGGGGATAAAGTGAGCCGACTTAGTCAGCCTATCAACAACAACCCAAATCGCATCCTTCTTACTTGCGGACAATGGCAGTCCGGACACAAAGTCCATTGTGACTCGGTCCCATTTCCACTCGGGTATCATGATCGGCTGAAGTAACCCTGAAGGCACTTAATGTTCCGCTTTCACTTGTTGACATATTAAACATCTCGAAACAAAGTCGGAGATGTCTCGCTTCATACCATGCCACCAAAACCGACGTTTCAAGTCGTTGTACATTTTCGTACTCCCCGGGTGAATTGACATTCGGCTACAATGGGCTTCGTTCAGGATCATCGGAATGAGTTCCGAATTCCTTGGAACGCACAAACGACTTCTAAACCTCAAACAACCATCATCATCAATCTGAAACTCCGATTCCTTGTTCGGAACACACTCAGCTCGTTTTGCAACCAATTCATCATCGACTTTCTGAGCTTCACGAATTTGATGAGTCAATAATGGTTTGGCTTTTAATTCAGCTACTAACACATTGTCAGGTAGAACAGACAAGTGTACATTCATCGCTCACAAAGCAAACAGTGATTTCCGGCTTAAGGAGTCCGCAACCACATTAGCCTTTCCCGGGTGGTAATCAATGACAAGCTCGTAATCTTTCAACAACTCAAGCCAACGTCTTTGTCGCAGATTCAAGTCTCGTTGAGTCATCAAATATTTGAGACTTTTGTGATCCGAAAACACATGGCACTTCTCACCAAACAAATAATGTCGCCATATTTCAATGCGAACACAATGGCGGCTAGTTCGAGATCATGGGTCGGATAATTCCTCTCGTGTGGCTTCAATTGTCTTGACGCATAGGCCACAACTCGACCTTCTTGCATCAATACGCAACCCAACCCAAGTAGGGATGCGTCACTATAAACAACAAACTCTTTACCCGATTCGGGTTGCACCAAAATTGGAGCTTCAGTCAGATGAGTTTTCAGTTGATCGAAGCTTTTCTGGCATTTCTCCGTCCATTCGAACTTAACATCCTTCTGAAGTAGCTTCGTCATTGGTGTGGCTATCATCGAGAAACCTTTGACAAATCGTCGGTAATAACCGGCGAGCCCTAGAAAGCTCCGGACTTCGGTAACATTTCTCGGAGGCTTCCAGTTAAGTATGGCTGAAATTTTGCTCGGGTCAACTCGAATACCCGATGCGGATACCACATGACCCAAGAAGCTAACCTCTCTTAACCAGAACTCACACTTACTGAACGTAGCATATAACTGCTTATCCCGCAAAATTTGCAACACTTGCCTCAGATGCTCAGCATGTTCGGTCTCATCTCTTGAATAGACCAAGATGTCATCAATAAACACAACTACAAACCGATCCAAATACGGCCTGAAGATCCGATTCATCAGATCCATAAACACCGCAGGGGCATTAGTGAGCCCAAACAGCATCACTAAGAACTCGTAGTGACCGTACCTCGTTCTGAAAGCAGTTTTGGGTACGTCCGAATCTCGAATCCGCAACTGATAATAACCCGATCTCAAATCTATCTTTGAAAACACCGATGCTCCCTTTAATTGATCGAACAGATCATCAATACGCGGTAACGGATACTTATTCTTTATCGTCACTTTATTCAGTTGACGATAGTCAATGCACAACCTCATGGTTCCGTCCTTCTTTTTCACGAACAATACTGGTGCACCCCAAGGTGAGAAACTCGGTCGAGCGAAGCCTCTATCCGTCAATTCTTGCAACTGAGCTTTCAACTCTTTTAACTCGGTTAGTGCCATACGATACGGAGCGATCGAAATTGGCGTAGTTCCAGGTACAAGCTCAATTCCAAACTCTACTTCCCGAACAGGTGGCAAACCCGGTAACTCTTCAGGAAAAACATCCGGGTATTCACAAACCACCGGCACCGACTCGGGTTTCTTTTCTAACTCCTTATCATCAAGTACATACGCGAGGTATGCTTCGCACCCTTTCCTTACATATTTCTGGGCCAACATTGCTGATATTACAGCTGGCAACCCCCTTAAGTCCGCAGACTCAACTCGGATTATTTCGTCATTCGCGCACCTCAAATCGATAGTCTTGCTTTTGCAATTCACAACCGCATCATACGCGGTTAACCAATCCAAACCAAGTATAACATCAAACTCGTCGAACGGCAAAAGCATCAAATCGGCCGGAAAACAGGATTCTCGGATTATTAGAGGGCATCTCTTACACACTTTATCAACAAGTACGCATTGACCCAAAGGGTTTGACACTCGAATTACTAGCTCAGTAGACTCAACAGGTAGAGTCTTACTGGATGCTAAGGTTTCGCATACATATGAATGAGTAGAGCCAGGGTCAATCAATGCAATCACATTAGTATCAAAGAGAGTGAAGGTACCAGTGATGACGTCGGGGGAGGATGCCTCCTCTCGTGCGCAATGACATACGCTCTAGCAGGAGTACGGTTCTCGGCGCGATCAGCCATATCAGAGGCCCCCCTCTGACTACCACCCCTGCCTCCTAAAATTCTCGGTGGTCTACCTCTAGATGTCACTCCACTAGGTCTTGCACCTTGGATCTTATTCTTCTCATCCAGCTCCGTGCAATCTCTAATGAAGTGGTCCTTCGAACCGCATCCGTAACAGGCCCTGTTAGTAGACTTGCCGCAACATTCACCTAGGTGTCGTCTTCCACATTGGGGACATTCAGGTTTCTCGTGACGATTATTGCCCACACTAGCTACCGAAGTAGCTCGGGAGCCCATCGATGGTCTTGCCCTGATGGAAATTCCCGCAGTCGCCCTCGACTTATTAATGTCCTCCCTGAACTTCTTCACAGCTGAGAACGGAGCTTTACTCGTCGATCTTTTACGATAATCTCTAGCTTCAAATTCAGCCTTCCTCTTCTCCTTTCCAAGTTCCTCCGCCTTGCAGGCTCGTTCGACTAGTGTTACGAATTCCTTTATTTCCAAAATACCCATTAGTAGCTTTAAATCTTCATTCAATCCTTCCTCGAATCTTTTGCACATAGCAACCTCATCAGCTACACACTCCCGGGGATACCTACTAAGTCTTACGAATTCATGTTCGTATTCAGATACAGTCATACGGCCTTGCTTGAGTTCCAAGAACTCCTTACGCTTCTGGTCAATGAACCGTTGGCTAATAAATTTCTTCCGGAATTCCGTTTGAAAGAAGTCCCAAGTTACTTGCTCGTTCGGGACTATGGAAATCAAGGTCCTCCACCAATAGTAGGCGGAGTCTCGCAACAAAGATACAGCACATTTTAGACATTCATCGGGTGTGCATGACAATTCATCGAACACCCGAATGGTGTTATCAAGCCAGAACTCGGCCCTTTCGGCATCATCAGTTACTATGGCCTTGAACTCCTCGGCCCCACGCTTCCTAATCAAGTCTACAGGTGGCTTACTCAGCCTCACAGGATCAGCGACTGACGGCCTTACAGGCTCTTGGGGTGGGTTATTCAAATTTGGGAATTGTTGGACAGCCGGGTTGGCTCGGGCATATTGCACGACCCACTCATTCATCATGGTAAAGAAGGCTTGTTTAGCCCCCTCACCTTGATTATTCGCAGATGACTGAGGTTCAACAGGCGGCGTCCCTTGTGCAGGAGCAGCCGCTACGCTCTCAACGTCATCCGCTAGGGTTCTTTCTTCATCGGGATCCATTTACTAATCAAGACAAAAACATTTCAACCGTCAGAAGTCATCACCCTTTTAAACATTAACATTATGGCATGTATAGCTAGACTCATACGTGCTATGGTAGTCCTAGAACCGACTAAACCATAGCTCTGATACCAATAAAATGTAACACCCCGAACCCGAAACCGACACCGGAGTCGAACACGAGGTGTTAACTGGCTTTAACCCCTTTACAAAATTTATTTTCCAGACACTGCCCAATCTGTGTACTAGCCGCTTTAAAAATCATATCTTGAGTTTCGTAACTCGAAAATCAGTTTCGTAATTTTTCCCAGAAACTAGACTCATGTTCCCATATATGTATTTTTTTCTAGAATTTTTGGTTGGCCCAATTAGTACAGTTTATTAGTCAAAGTCCCCCAAGTTGCAGGGGTCGACTACACTGACCTTTGTCCATTACGACTGGGATATCTCCCTGCACGGGGCTTCAATACTGTTGCCGTTTGTTTCTGTGAAAACTAGACTCAGAGAGGAATCTGCACATATATGGTACGACCCCTAATTATCTCTGGTTAATTTACAATGAATTTCCAAAGTTGGAGCAGGGAATCCAGAAACCGTTCTGGCCCTGTCCCACTAAAATCTGATTATCTCTTAATATACTGCCCATATGATCTTTTCGTTACTTCCTCATGAAAGCAGACTCATCGAGCTTCGATTACATAATTTATTCATCAATTAATTCCACTCCCACTATTTTTAGTGATTTTTCAATCTCATGACACTGCTGCTGCCAGCATCTGTTACGAAAGTAACTAGGTCCATTTCATGCCTACCCTTGATCCAATTCAATCGAACATTCGTGCCATTTTCGCATGGCTTAAAGTTTACATGCCATAATTCAAACACAACGTACTAGCTTATACATGCCAAAATGATCTTCTAAACACACTAAGAAGAAAGTTCCAAAACTTGCTATCCGGTGTGATGACTTCAATGACGGCCCGACCCCGCAAAAATAGATGAGTCCAAGCAACCTATAGTGGGTGACAAGGAAACATCGAGTGAGTTTATAACTCAGTAAGTCATAAGCAATGCACTACCATCTATCAACAACATTATCACAAGAGGAAACAAAATGGAACGAGACAATTTACTCCATCCATACCGAACCATACCATAGTTCCTCCAACTTATCAATTCAATTTCATATCAATTCATGCATTCACATTCTATATACTCATCAATAGGACATTGAAGCAATTTCATAAATCGATTTATTTTCGTTACAATCAAATGACTATATGACCTTTCACCCATCCTACGATAAAACTTATGTACGTGACTTCAAGTATATTTGTCACATAGGTTCGAACTTACCGAGCTCAACACCAAGTATAAGCATAGCACCTATTAGCCACGTGCTCAAACACTTACCCGACCCGCTGTCCGCGATCGACTCAATAGTGTCGCACACATAGTGTCCATAATAATTCACGAATGTATATTGAGCCCGCACACTCAGTGCTATATAATCAACTCGCACACTTAGTGCCACGTAATCAAATCGCACACTTAGTGCTACATAGTCAGACTCGCACACTTAGTGCCGCATGGTCAATTCGCACACTTAGTGCATCATATTCATTTCGCACACTGAGTGCAACATAGTCAAATCGCACCCTTAGTGCTGTACAATTTAATCCCGCGCACTTAGCGCCCATCTCATGGTCATAAATGGTTATCCCGCACGTTTAGTGCCGAGATCAACAACTCAGTACATCTTACCTCTTTTCATTCATTCAACAATTTCATCATCACATACGTACATGCATATATATATGTATATTTATTCATTCCAATCAGCATCAATACATACACATTATGACCATTTGAAATACTACCCACTACATGCTTAATGACTTACTTTATGTTGGGTAAAATAATTCCGAGTCGGCTACTCGATGACCTTCGATTTCCCCTTGTTGGACGCCTCTTCTTTAGGTTCTTGAGCTTAAATAATACAAATAAGAGTATTCAATATTTAACTCAATAACATGAATTTATTTATCACATTCGGCAATCACACATCATTAAATTTTCAAACCAAGATGTCATTATATGACCACATATACACATATCCATATACTCAAGCTCAATAATTATAATGTAATATCATGTACCCACTTTAAGTATATTGCCGAATATACTTAATCATACATACACCTAACCAAAACAATTTCCTAAAATCTTCATATCATTTATACACTAGGCCGATTGCCCTCACCAAGTTCACCTATGTTCTTCAACAATTCCTTCATTGATCAAGCACATATTCGGCTAAGAAATGGCAATTTTAGCAACCTTCGATTTAGTACTTAACTTTTACCACATATCAAATAACTCATTTCCTTACTCATGTGACCACGTATATTCGGTCATGCATACACACATAAAATCAATTTGGAGACTCTATAAATCCAACATACATTCGGCACCTTCATCCACCATTCTACCAAGCATGTAACATTCAAACACAACCAAACTCACATTCGGCCCTAGCTCATAACAAGGTAGCCGATTCTTTTTATAGTTCAAACATTCCTCTATCATCATTCACCTAACTTTAACATGAAACCACAAAACTCACCATTTCTCATCCAAATAACATGAACAACAACCATTCCTTGAACACTTTCTCATGACCGATTGCTCATGTTATCAACAAGATTCAAGGTTTGAACATGGGCTATTTAAAACATGCATGCATCTCAAAGACAACATCAAACATACCTTAGTCTAGCAAACCACCATAGCCGATTTTCTCAAGCTCTTCCCCCTTCCTTTTAGCATTTTCGGCCAAGGATGATAAAAGATGAACAAATTTTTTTCTTTCTTCTTTAGAACATTCGGCCAAGGGGAAATGAAGAAAGATGGACACTTTTTTTTTTGTTTTTCCTTCTTACTTTCACGGCAAAAGGGGAGGAAAGAAACAATTACCACCCATCCTTTCCTTTTTCCATTTCTTTATTTCCCCATACTTCTTATTATATTTTATCCTACATACCTCACTAGGCCAACATGTTCCCAACATGTTTCCACCCATAGCATGGCCGGCCACTACATATTAGGGAGGGGGAATTTGACATGCAAGTCCCCTTTTTCTTCCACATGCACTAATAGGTCCTCATGCATTGACCTATCACATTTTAAAATTTTCTCATATAAGTCCTATTGACTAAATTCACATGCAATCGACCAAATCGAAGCTTGAAATTTTCACACATTCATTATTACATATTCTAGATAATAAACATCACATTCAAACCTTTCGGTGACTCGGTTTAGCGGTCCCGAAACCACTTCCCGACTAGGGTCAATTTTGGGCTGTCACAAAAAATCTGTACGTACGGGGATAAAGTGAGCCGACTTAGTCAGTCTATCAACAACAACCCAAATCGCATCTTTCTTACTTGCCGACACTGGCAACCCAGATACAAAATCCATCGTGACTCGATCCCATTTCCATTCAGGTATCATGATCGGCTGAAGTAAACCCGTAGGCACTTGATGTTCCGCCTTCACTTGCTGACATACTAAACACTTCGAAACAAAATCGGAAATGTCTCGTTTCATACCATGCCACCAAAACAGACGTCTCAGATCGTTGTACATTTTCGTACTCCCCGGGTGAATTGACATTCGGCTACAATGAGCTTCGTTCAGAATCATCGAAATAAGTTCTGAATTTCTTAGAACACACAAACGACTTCTGAACCTCAAACAATCGTCATCATCAATTTGAAACTCTGATTCCATATTCGAAACACATTCAGCCCGTTTTGCAACCAGTTCATCATCGACTTTCTGAGCTTCACGAATTTGATGAATCAACAATGGTTTGGCCTTTAATTCTGCCACTAACACATTGTCGGATAGAACAGACAAGTGTACATTCATCGCTCGTAAAGCAAATAGTGATTTATGACTTAAGGCATCCGCAACCACATTAGCCTTTCCCGGGTGATAGTCAATGACAAGCTCATAATCTTTCAACAACTCGAGCCAACGTCTTTGTCGCAGATTCAAGTCTCTTTGAGTCATCAAATATTTGAGACTTTTGTGACCGAATATACATGGCATTTCTCACCAAATAAGTAATGTCGCTATATTTTCAAAGCGAACACGATGGCAGCTAGTTCAAGATCATGGGTCGGATAATTTTTCTCATGTGGCTTCAGTTGTCTCGATGGATAAGCTACAACTCGACCCTCTTGCATCAATACGCAACCCAACCCAAGTAGGGATGCATCACTATAAATGACAAACTCTTTGCCTGATTCGGGCTGCACTAGTACTGGAGCTTCAGTCAAACAAGTTTTCAGTTGATCGAAACTTTTCTGACACTTTTCTGTCCATTCAAACTTTACATCTTTCTGAAGTAGTTTCGTCATTGGTGTGGCTATCATCGAGAAACCCTTTACAAAGTGCATGTAGTAACTGGCAAGTCCCAAAAAGCTCCAAACTTCAGTAATATTTCTCGGACGCTTCCAGTTAAGTATGGCCAAAATTTTGTTCGGATCAACTCGAATACCCGATGCAGATACCACATGACCCAAGAAGCTAACCTCTCTTAACCAGAACTCACACTTACTGAACTTAGCATATAACTGCTTATCCCGTAAAATTTGCAGCACTAATCCCAGGTGTTCAGCATGATCGGTTTCATTTCTCGAATAGACCAAAATATCATCGATAAACACAACTACAAACCGATCCAAATACGGTCTGAAGATCTGATTCATCAAATCCATAAATACCGCGGGGGCATTAGTGAGCCCAAACGGCATCACTAAGAATTCGTAGTGACTGTATCTCGTTCTGAAAGCAGTTTTGGGTATATCCGAATCTCGAATTCGCAACTGATAATAACCCGATCTCAAATCTACCTTTGAAAACACCGAGGCTCTCTTTAGTTGATCAAACAAATCATCAATACGCGGTAACGGATATTTATTCTTTATTGTCACTTTATTCAGCTGACGATAGTCGATGCACAACCTCATTGTTCCGTCCTTCTTTTTCACAAACAATACTGGTGCACCCCAAGGTGAGAAACTTGGTCGAGCGAAACCCCTATCCGTCAACTCTTGCAACTGAGCTTTCAACTCTTTTAACTCGGTTGGTGCCATACGATACGGAGCTATCGAAATCGGTGTAGTCCCAGGTACAAGCTCAATACCAAACTCTACCTCCCGAACAGGTGGTAAACCCGGTAATTCTTCGGGAAAAACATCCGGGTATTCACAAACCACTAGCATAGATTCAGCCTTCTTTTCTAACTCTTTGTCATCAAGTACATACGCAAGGTATGCTTTACACCCCTTTCTTACATATTTTTGAGCCAACATCGATGATATTACAGCTGGCAACCTATTTAAGTCAGTAGACTCAACTCGGATTATCTCGTTATTTACACACCTTAAATCAATGGTTTTTTCTTTTGCAATTTACAATTGCATCATGTACGGTCAACCAATCCATACCGAGGATAACATCAAATTCGTCAAACGGTAAAAGCATCAAATCGGCCGGAAAACAGGAACCTCGGATTACTAGGGGACATTTCTTGCACACTTTGTCGACAAGCACGTAACGACCCAAAGGATTTGACACCCGAATTACAAACTCAGTAGACTCAACAGGTAGAGCCTTACTGGATGCTAAGGTTTCACATATATAAGAATGAGTAGAACCAAGGTCAATCAAAGCAATCACATTAGTATCAAAGAGAGTAAAAGTACCGGTAATAACATCTGGCGAGGAAGCATCCTCGCGTGCGCGTATAGCATAAGCTCTAGCAGGAGCACGAGCCTCAGATCTAGTTGTAGCATCTCTAGATCCTCTCTGACCGCGACTAGCATTGCCCTTATTTCTAGATGGTCTACCCCGAGCAGTAGTAGCACCAGGTTTCCCACTCTGATTTACGTTCTGTTCAGACAATCTCGGGCAATCTTTAATAAAGTGGTCAGCTGATCCGCACTTGTAACAGGAGCGGTCATGGAATCTACAACTCTCCGAATGCCATTTACCACAATACTGACACTCCGTTCTGTCTCGACGATCATTTCCAACACTGGCGACCGAAGTGACTCGTGCACTCACAGGGGGTCGATCACGATCTCGTCTAGAAAACCCGAAGTGCCTCTAGATCGGCCTAAATCATCTCTAAATTTCTTCGATGACTGTTGAAAGGGCCTCTCCGAAGACCTCTTACGAAACTCCTTTGCTCCCATATCAGCTTTTCTTTTCTCCATACTGAGCTCCTCGGCTTTGCAAGCTCGCTCGACAAGTACCACAAATTCTCGGATTTCTAAAATGCCAACATACAGCTTTATATCATCATTCAGTCCATCCTCGAAACGTTTACACATCACGGCTTCTGAAGAAATGCATTCTCGAGCGTAACGGCTAAGCCTTACAAACTTTCGTTCATAATCAGTAACCGACATGGAACCTTGTTTAAGTTCAAGAAATTCCTTCCGTTTTTGATCCATGAATCTCTGACTGAGATACTTTTTCCGAAACTCGGTTTGGAAAAACTCCCAAGTTACTCTCTGGGCACAACAGAAGTCAACGTATTCCACCAATAGTAGGCAGAATCACGTAGCAAGAAGATAGTACACTTTAGGCACTCATCGAGTGTGCAAGATAGCTCATCGAGTACCCGAATAGTGTTGTCTAACCAAAATTCAGCTTGCTCGGCATCATCGCTGTCCGTAGCTTTAAATTTAGTAGCCTCTTGTTTTCGGATTCTGTCAACTGGGGGCTTATTTGACCTTATTTGGTCAGTTGCCAGAGGTATTGTAGGTGCGGGGGTGGTATTAGTCGGGAATGGAGGTTGTGGA
Organism: Gossypium hirsutum; assembly: GCF_007990345.1. Classification (NCBI taxonomy): domain Eukaryota; kingdom Viridiplantae; phylum Streptophyta; class Magnoliopsida; order Malvales; family Malvaceae; genus Gossypium; species Gossypium hirsutum. Next base: position 34,331,565 of record NC_053425.1, on the reverse strand, counting down.
ACAGCCGTATTAGTTCGAATGTATTGGTTGAACCAATCATTCATCACGCTATAAAAAGCTTGTCTAGCTTCATCATTCGGATTACTAGCAATAGGTTGAGAGTCCGTCGGCGCTGTCCCTTGTGCGGGAGCAGGCGCTACACTCTCAAGATCATCAGTTGCCGCTCGGTTGGGATCGGGCTCCATTACTATAAATAAACACATTTTCAATTGTCAGAAATCACCACACTATCAAATAATCACATAATGGCATGTATAGCTAGACCCAAACGTATTACGGTAGTCCTAGAATCGACTAAACCGTAGCTCTGATACCAATAAAATTGTAACACCCCGTACCCGAGACCGTTTCCGGAGTCGAACACGAAGTGCTAACAGACTTAATTCATTTATTTTCACAGTCCACTTTAAAAATTTCCAGACAAGCTGGCTAACTGCGTCACTGTCACCTTAAAAATCATATCTTGAGTTCCAAAACTCGAAAACCAGTTTCGTAAATTTTACCTGAAACTAGACTCATATATCCATCTACAAATTGTTTTCTAGAATTTTTGGTCAAGCCAATTAGTACAGTTTATTAGTTAAAGTCTCCCTTGTTTCGGGGTTCGACTACTCTGACCTTCATGCATTACGACTTAGATATCTCCTTGTACAGGGCTTCAATACTTATGCCGTTTGTTTCTAAAGAAACTAGACTCGAAAAGGAATCTGTACATATAGGGCATGACTTCTAATAATCTCTGGTTAATTTATAGAGAATTTCCAAAATCGGAACAGGGGATCTAGAAATTGCTCTGGCCCTATTTCACGAAAACTTAAGCATCTCATAAAATACGACTCATATGATCTTTTCGTTACTTTAATATGAAAATAGATTCATCAAGGTTCGATTACATAATTTATTCACTATTTAATTCCATTCATACTATTTTTAGTGATTTTTCAAATCCACACCACTGCTGCTATCAGCATCTGTTTTTAAGGTAAACTTTACCTATTTCATGGTTTTCCATGAATCAACTAGAATTTGTCATACAAAGCACCAAAATGATCATGATTAACCATTCCTATGGCTAATCGTTACCAAACATTTCCATACCTCTCAATGAACAACATATAAAACGATTATAATGCTATGCTCAAGTATATATAAGCCATTTTCGCATGGCTATCCAAATTTATACAAAACCAAAGGGTACATGACCAACAACAAAAAGGGTAGTCCTATACATGCCATTTTCAGAGTTCAACCAAAAGTGTACCAAAAGGGCTTTGATAGTGTGGACGACTTCGACTTCGACAATCCCGAGTCCGATAGCTGACGAACCAAAATCTATAAAACAGAGATTCAAAGAACGGAGTAAGCATTTAATGCTTAGTAAGTTTTGAGCAATGAAATTAGGCACAACTGAAGTATAGCATTCATATAACTAAACGGATAATTTCATATACACATATTCTCAAAAATCAGTCCTACTTCACATTTCCAACCCTTATATTCACACATAAGGGATCAACTTAACCAAAGGCCGGAAGCTCATTAATTGTCTGAGCGAATAATATTTAAAAGGAATCAACTACTCCAATGCATATACGAAACGTACCTCATCGTTGGGATTTTACGAGCATATTAATTGAAATTATTACAGCAAGATCGCTCATTCCCAAACCAAGTACCTTCGAAATTTAGCCGGATATAGCTACTTGCTCAAATGCCTTCGAGACTTAGCCTAGTAACTCGCACAAATGCCTTCGGGACTTAGCCCGGTTATAGTAACTCGCACAAATGCCTTCGGGACTTAGCCCGGTTATAGTAACTCGCACAAATGCCTTCGGGACTTAGCCCGGATATAGTAACTCGCACAAATGCCTTCGGGCTTAGCCCGGAATTAGTCACTAGCACAAATGCCTTCGGGACTTAGCCCGGTTATCATCCGAATATCCATGCACATATCAATAAATCATGACACATCTATATTTCATTTTCATAACTAGAATTCAAACACAAGTCACTTATCAAGCATTATCATTCTCGGCTCAATAGTTACATACAAAGAGCATGATTTTGATTTACTTAAAACATGATCTAATCGAATCATAATCTAAGATCCATTACTCAAAAACTTACCTCGGATGTTGTCGAACGATTTCGGCGGCTATTCGATCACTTTTTCCTTTCCCTTATCCAACTTTGGTCCTCTAAGCTCTTGAGCTAATTCAAACAAATTTAACTTATTAAAGTCTCATTATGCTAGCTTATGGCCGAATATGACAAGGAGTTTGATAGGTCATATGGCCACCTTTAGCTCAAATACAAAATGGTCATACGTATTTTTAATCACATTGAGCAATTTAATACAATTAATCTAACATTTCCTCATGTGCACCTTTATGACCGAATACACACATCATTAACCTAATATCAATTAACTAAGCACTTTAACAAATTCTCCTTGAGCCGATTATCTAAGTCAAGATAGATTCATCATTATGCTCGCCTATAACCGAATACATGCAACACCAATCTATCTCATGTGGCGAAATATGCATGTCTATGTTGAGGCCAATTATATGCTTAATACTTCCTACAAATATGGTTACTTGTATTGACTACATACCGTTTTGTTTGAAGTTCAAAACTCGGCTAATACACATATATACACTAGTAATCAAATACTAACATTTGCACTTCACCTTACTACCATTTTTCATCCAAATAACATGAATCAACAACCATATTTCTCTTCTACTTCCTACCATGGCCGAATGCATCAAGACACCACACCATTTCAATTTTGGTCATGGGTTAAACAAAGAACTTAATGTCTAACTCAAAAATGCTAAAAAGAAAATCCAAGAGTCATCAATCCACCATCACATGTATCATTACAAAGCTTCAGATATAGCATGCAAATGACATCAACACAAATCCACCTTAGCCGAAACTTAACTCATCTTCATGCCTCATCACCACAACATCAAACACCAACCAAGAAGACAACACCCATGGCCGAATATCATCTCCATCACATAGCAAAGATTTAAACCATGGGCTAGGTAGAATTCAAGCTAACAACTAAAAACATGCATGAATCTCATGGAACAACATCAAACATACCTCCTCCTAAACACCAACCAACCGAACATGAAGCAAGAAAATCCTCTTCTTCTTCCTTCCTCAAGTCACGGCAATGGAGGAGTAGCCTAGCTCATTTTTTTCTTTTTCTCTTTCTCCTCCTACTAACCACTATTATTTTATTACCCATGCTTTTTATTTTATCATTCCTCCCATAAAACACTAACATAACATCTTTATGACATGTTTTACGCATCACATTTTGTCCACCCTCATTGTCATGGCCGGCCACTACCAATTAAGTGGGGAAATTGACATGCAAGTCCACCCTTTTTAATTACATGCACTAATAGATCCTTATAGATTAACCTATCACATTTCACAAGTGTCACACATAAGTCCTATTAACTAAATTCACATGCAATTAACTAAATCGAAGCTTAAAACTTTCACACATTCATATTCACATATTTTAGACAATAATTATCATATTCAAATAATTTGGTGACTCGGTTTAGCGGTCCCGAAATCGCTTTCCGACTAGGGTCACTTTAGGGCTGTCACACATACTGGGTACTAATTTCATGCATATATAGGAACGAGTAGACCCTAGATCAATCAAAGCAATAACAGAGATATCGTGAAGAGAAAAAGTACCTGTAATCACATCTGGTGAAGATGCCTCTTCGTAAGTGCAAATGGCATAAGTCATTGCTGTTGCATCAACCTCGGACCTCACAGCTGAATCTCTAGAGGCACCTCTTCTGCTAGGCCTACTGTCCGGGTTCTTCTGTGGTCTACACCTCGAGGGAGAACTACTCACCCTCATATCTTGCCTTTTCTCTTTCTCATCTAACTTAGGCCAGTCTCGGATGAAGTGGTCCAAGGATCTACATTTGAAACAACCTCTTCCATTCGCTTAGTATTCACCGAAATGACGATTACCACATTGTGAACACTCTGGCCTATTTAGTTGAGCACTCGCGACAAAAGTGGTTTGGGCTTTAGACGTCGTATGTTGCTTATTCTTGCTCTTATTCGGGAACCCCACTGACACGTTTGATCGGGTAGGAAACTCTCTCAGTCTTTTAGATGAGGTCTGTTGTAATTTCCCCATTTGTCTTTTCTTTGAGTCTAGGGACTCGATGTCAGCTCTTCTCTTCTCTTTGGCCAATTCCTCGGCCTTACATGCTCTCTCCACAAGCACCACAAATTCCCTTATCTCCAAGATGCCAACTAATAGACGAATGTCTTCGTTTAGACCATCTTCAAACCTCTTACACATTATGGCTTTTGTAGATACGCCTCCCGTGCATATTTGCTGAGTCTCACAAACTCACGTTCGTATTCAGTCACCATCCCACGACCTTGCTTCAACTCCAAAAACTCTTTCCTTTTCTGGTCCATAAACCTCTGACAAATGTACTTCTTTCGGAACTCTTCCAGGAAGAATTCCCAAGTTACACGTTCTCTTGGTACAACTGACACGAGAACCATTGATAGGCTGAGTCTTGTACGAGTGACACTGCGCACTTCACGCACTTCTCAGTTGTACATGATAACTCATCAAATACCTTAATGGTATTTTCTAACCAAAATTCTGCTCTCTCTAGGTCATTATCAATCTTAGCCCAAAATTCCTCAGCCCGTTGCTTTCGTATCTTATCTACTAGGGTTTCTCTCTCCTAACCAAATCTACTCCTTGCGGAGCTACAAGGGCATATGAGGAATCAGAGGAGGTGGGGGAGGTGGAGTATTCGGATTCGCTCGAATAAACTCTGAGTACCACGCAACCATCATATGGAGGTAAGCTTCTCTAGCCCCTCCGCCCTAACCCATTATCACGGGCCCACTATCTACTCGCGCGGTCCCTTCAGCTGGAGCCGGTGCATTACTTTCCACGTCATCTATCGTAGCTACATCAGGATCCATTAACTATATGAAAAACATAATTTATAATCGTCAGGAGTTGTCACATTATCAATATACAATTATGGCATGTTCTCTTACATGAGTCTGAGGCCGGGACTGGGAAAGAGGCATTACCATACTTAACCACATGTATACAATCATTTTCGAGTCATCAAGACTTAATCAAAATTAAAAATTTTTCTAACCTTGTTTAAATTCCTTAATGTGGGCCTACGAGGCTGCAAACTCTCATTGGATACCATTCAGAATCATCTCGGATCCTTAAATCGAATTAATAAAAATGACTCTTGAAATAGGACACACGCTCATGTGTTCATTATAACACGACCGTGCTGATGGCCCCTCTAGGGACACGCTCATGTCCCACACTCGTGTGAATGAAATTCTAAATTCAAACCTACAGGGGTTTTCATAGGGCCTGACACACGCCCGTGTCCAAGCCCGTGTCTAAAAATCTTGACATTCTATTTCTAACGTCAGCAATCCTTAAGGGTCACACGGCCAAGGCACATGCTAGTGTGCTAGACCGTGTCCTTCACACGACTAAGACACACAACTGTGTCTCTGGCCGTGTGTTTACTACCATGCATACTGACTTGAAATTTTGAGGACACACGGCCGAACAACACGCCCGTTTGTCTACTAGTGTAGACAACATAGGGCTATTTACCAAGCCCTTTGCCACCTTGAAACACAAAATAACAACACCCATCATGCTAAAGATTATCATAATATGATTCCTCAATCCAACAAATTACCCATTCATCAAATAACCTCTTGTATTCATATAACAAATTTCAACTTTAGCCATTTCCGTGGTCTTATACAAAATGAATCAAAATGCTAAAATAAGTCAAAACATTTGACTGATTAACAATGACAAAAAATTCTAAAGTCAGGATCCTACACATGCCATAATCAAAATAAATAAATCTAACTATACCAAGTGCTTCGATTGATAGTGTGATCGATGCCTCCGACGTCCGTTGATCCACGAGCTAATTAAGCGGCACTATAAGAAAATGGGAAGAAATAGGGTAAGCATAAAGCTTAGTAAGTTGCATGAAAATAGATATTATGACAAATTTACCAATCTTCATCATACTCATGATACAAAAATAGGCATAAGCACAACTTACTCATCACTATCCAATACCATTCACATAGCATATAATAAGCTCACATCTCATACATTTCAAACAAGTACCTGTACCACTCACAACATGGTTATATTTTCTCGTTTAACTTAAACTGTAACTCTCACTGTTGAACCATTTAAAATACTATTGGATATTCACTAAGCCTCAAACACAGGGTATAGTGCCGATGCCATGTCCCAAGCATGGTCTTGCACTGGCTCATCCATCAAGTCGATGCCATGTCCCAGACATGGTCTTACATTGACTCTCACATATCCGTGTTGATGCCATGTCTAAGACATGGTCTTTCACTAACACATTTTGTAGCCGATGCATGTCCCAGACATGTCTTACACTGGCTTACATCTCGAGGCCGATGCATGTCCCAAACATGTCTTACACTAGCTCTCGTCTTAATGCCAATGCCATATCCCAGACATGGTCTTACACTAGCTCTCATAATGTGGCCAAGGCATGTCCCAGACATGTCTTACACTAGCACACAAATGACCCGAGTGTCATGGCATGAATAACTGATTTATTTCCTAAGATTCAACGGGAGTTCTACTATCTCAATATTCATCATACATAATTATTTCCACAAATAAGCGAATTATGCCATATCAAATTAAACACATATAATAACAATGTAGTTGTATTATTTACTACAACTTACCTCGGTATACAAAATGTAGACTCCTCATTCGGCTTAATCCACTTGCTTTATTTTTCCCTAGTCTAGGCCCGGATTTTGCAATTCTTGATCTATAATGATAAAAATTCACAAATTTAATCATTTTAATGATCTAGGTACTCAACAATTTATAATTGGGCAGCTGACCATTTTACCCCTATACTTTTACGAAATGACCATTTACCCCTAATTCTGAAAATCAATTTTTATCAAATTTTTTCATATCTTAAGCCTAGCCGAACCCTTTTTATTCTTATAGTAACCCAAAATTCCCATTATTTCTCACATTTACCATCTACTTTTTCAACTTATGCAAAATGGTCCCTAGTTAGGGCTTTCACGAAAATTTCTTCACAAAAGTTATTTATTTCACAACCATAACTCATATTCTACTATCATGGCCAAACCCTAGACTTTCAACCATCTTGCAAAATAGTCTCCTCGTTAGAAAGCTCATGCTACAAGGACCTCAAAAGTACAAAAATATTCAAGAAAAACCCCCCAAAATCACTTACTTGCAAATGTTTTAAGTTGCTAAAATTTTGAAGCTCCAAGAACTCTATAATGGCTGATATTTTCGATGGTGAAGAGAGGGAATTGAGAAAGATGATAGCTATCTTTAGGTTTATTATTATTTTATCCTTTTTTGTCACCTAACATTTGACCATCCCTTAATTTAAGGCTCCATGTCCATCCACTAATATAATATTGGTCTATTTGCTCAATAAATACCTCTAATTTAATGTTCCATGACTATTTGACACTTTTAGCTATCTAAATAGGACTTTTGCGCTTTATGCGATTTAGTCCTTTTTTGCAATTAAGCTTACGAACGCAAAAATTACTTCACCAAAATTTTCATTCACTAAATAAACATGCTATAACTCTAAAATAATAATAAAATACTTTCTCCGACTTCATATTGGTGGTCTCAAAACCATTGTTTCGACTAAGCCCAAAATCGGGCTGTTACAATTCTCCCCCTTAGGGATTTTCGTCCCTGAAAATTTTACTGATGAATAAGTTCGAATGTTAGTCTCTCATGGTCTCCTCGGGTTCCCATGTGGCTTTCTTGATTCCATGTCTATGCCACAAAACTTTCATGAGTGCTGTACTTTTATTCCTCAATTGTTTGACCTCCTGATCTAAAATTTTAACCGGCTCTTTGCCATAAGTCATGTCTAAGCTAATCTTAACCTCTGTTGGTGTGATCACATGTGAAGGATCTGATCTATATCGATGCAACATGGACACATGAAACACGTTGTGAACCTTTTCTAATTCTGAGGGCAAGGCCAATTGGTATGCTACCGGTCCAATTCTCTCGATCACCTTATAAGGTCCAATAAATCGTGGAATTAATTTTCCTTTCCTTCCAAATTATAGAACCTTCTTCCATGGGGATACTTTCATAAATACTTTATCCCTGACTTGAAACTCGATCTCTTTCCGTTTCTGTAGTAGCCCGAATTTGGGGATAGTTAGAATAGTGGTCTTGGGACCACAAATATAAAGTTATAGAAATTATTTTATTATCAAAATAGAGTCATAGCATGGTTATAATAATGCCTGAAAAATATGGTGAGCAAATTTTAACGTTTGTGAGCCCAATTGTCAAAAAGGACTAAATCGCATAAAATGTAAAATTCCTAATTTGATAACTAAAGATGTCAAATAGCTAGAGGATAAAATTTTTGGGTCTTTAAAGAGCAATTAGACCCTTAGAGATTAGGGTGGCCGTCCATAGGAGACAATTTGATGGGAAAGTCAAATTTAGGTGGTGTTTGGTCACCAATTTTGACTAGTTTTAAATTAAATAAAACAAAGGCCACATGCCTTTTATTTTTCTTCTTCTTCACCGATTTTTACCAGCCATAGGAGGGTTTCGAACTTCAAAATTTTCAGCAACTTGAAGCACTCACAAGTAAGTGATTTTCATGTCCTTTGTTGATGATTTTTGTATTTTTGAGACCCTTGAAGCATGAGCTTTCAAATGAGGGGTATATCTTGCAAAATGGTTGAAGGTATAAGGTTTTTCCATGAGAGCATTTAGGATGTTTTTTGAAATTTTATGGAAGAATATGAGCTTAGTTGTGTAATAGACAACTTTAGTGAAAGGTGTTACCATGAAAACACCTAAAGGGACTATTTTGCACAAGTTGTAAAATAGTTGATAAATGATGAATTTGGAGTTGCTATAAGAGTAAAACGAGTTCAGCTAAGCTTAATATGCAAAGAAAATCGATAAAAATTAATTTTTGAGCATAGGGGTAAAATAGTCATTTTTGCTAAAGTCTAGAGGCAAAATTGTCATTTTGCTGAAGATGTGAATTTTTAATTGCTTAATTTTATTTAGTGATTAAATGAGTGCGTTTTTCTATTTTAAATCAAGAATTGCCAAATCCGAACCTAAACCAGGGGAAAGCCAAGCAAATCCACTAAATCGACTAGTCCTGTACGTTTTCTAATTCGAGGTAAGTTGTATGCAAATAATACAATTACATTGTTATTATATGTGCTTGAAATATTATAGCATGAATTTCTTGATTATGAAATTGAGAATGTGTAATGATAAATGAGATAGTAGAATTTTCGTTGGAACCTTAGGAAGTAAATCGGATATTCATGCCATGACATTTGAGACATTCGTGTGTGAGCTAGTGTAAGACATGTCTGGGACATGGCTTCGACATTGAGACGAGGGCTAGTGTAAGACATGTCTAGGACATGCATCGGCCTCGAAGAGTAAGCTATTGTAAGACATGTCTGGGACATGCATCGGCTACGAGATGATAGTCAGTGTAAGACCATGTCTGGGACATGGCATCGACTTGAGATGTGAACCAGTGTAAGACCATGATCGGGACATGACATCGGCACCTTACCCATGTTTGATATTTAATGAATATCCGATAGTATTCCGAATGGTTCAACGGTGAAAGTTATGTTCTTAATCTAGTGAGGAAATTATAACCGTGTTGTGAGTGGCACAGGCACCTAATTGGTACGTATGAGATATGAGCTCATTGTATAATATGTGACGTGTTTGGATGGTGATGAGTAAGTTATGTCTATGCTTTCCTTGGTATTATGAGCATGTTGATTATTGGTATATCGTTGTTGTATATTTATTTATAAGCAACTTACTAAGCTTTTATGCTTACTCCCTTTCATTTCCATTCCCTTATAGTGCCACTTAACTAGCTCAAGGATTCTAGAAGTCAGAGATATCGATCACACTATCAACCGAAGAATTCGGTATAGTTGGATGTATATTTTGAATATGGCATGTATAGGACTTAGATATTATTATTTTGTGTTATTGAGGCTTGGCCATATGTGTTGGCTTGTGTTTGAAACCCTTCAATTTGTATTAATGTAATAGCCCAAAATTGGGTCTAGTTGGAACAGAGGTTTCGGGACCACAAAATATGAGATATAAATAATTATTTTATGATTATTTTTAGGTCTATGATATGATTGCATGATTGTGTGAAAATTTCGTGAAGAAATTCTATGTACAAAGTGCTTAATTCAAAGTTAGGGACTAAATTGAATAAGTTGCAAAACTTGCATTCTAGAAGTTTCTAGTATGAAATTGATTTGAAATATTAATTAGGGGGTCTTAAATAGCAATTTGACCAATTTCTAAGTTATGGACAAAAATTGGACATGGATGGAATTTTTGTAAAGTTTAGTAGTAAGGGTATTTTGGTCATTTAGGGGTAAAATGAATTAAAATACAAAATTAAAAGCCAATTTTGCTCATCTTCTTCACCATGGACGTGTATACCAAGGGAGACTCCATGGCTAGGTTTTCAAGCTTCCCAAGCTCAATTGTAAGTCCGTTCTAACCCCGTTTTTCAAGTTCTTTACGTTTTTAGACTCCCGGTAACTTGATCTAGCTTATGCTAGCAATAATTCAACCTAGGGTTCATATTTGGAAAAATACCCATAGGTAAAATTTGTGTATTCTGGTGTTTTATGATACAATATGAGGTTTTAAATTATGTTAGACAACTTGTGCTACTCGGTTTTAAGTGAAAACGAGCAAAAGGGCTTAATCGGTAAAAATACCTAATAGTCATATGTTAGAGTGAGAATTTGATGTTCCCATAGAAGGGAAAAGTGATCATCATGTCATAAAACATAAGAATAAGGGATGAAGTTTAACTCCCGAGCCAAGGGGTAAAAGTGTAAATATGCAAAAGTTTAGGGGCAAAATTGTAATTTTTCCAAAGTTTGAGTTAAGGGCTGTTTTGAATAGTACATTAATTAAATAAGTAAAATATGATGTTTTAGATCCCAGAAAACAAGATTTGAACCTAGAATGAGAGAAAAATCGAAAATTGGGAAAGTTGGTAAAATGGCCGTTTTAATATCAAGGTAAGTTCATATGTATAATAAGCATTAATTTATGCATGTTTCATTGTAAAATTGATATATTTACTATGATCTCCAAGGTGTTGAAAGTATGTAAGTTGGTATGATAATAATACAACAATAATGCTGTAATTTATATTTGAAAGTTTAATTTAGTGAATTAATTGAATTATGTTAAATTAAATGATTATGGTGTCAAGTTTATGAATTGATTTAAAAATATGTCTATGGTACATGAAGTGCATTGAATTATCATACATAAATGTGATTTCTATGATTATGGATATTATGGGAAATTGTAAGTTCATATGATTTTTAATAAGACAATGTGTAATTTAATGTTATTGCGTTGATATTAAATGAGATGTAAGTTTATATGTAAGTAATACATCACTATTACTTGTATTATGATATTTTATAAAAATATTGGAAATATGTTTGTGGATAATTACTTGATTGGTGAAATTGTTGGAAAAGAGAGAGAAATCCCGGTTGAACCTTCGGAAAGATTGGATGATACAGATGGTATTAGCTAGGTCACATGTATAGTGCTGAGTGCACATCATGTGTACAAGAGAGCTACAAGACATTATGATGTAGCTAGGTCGTATGGGTGATACTATGTGTACACCATGTAGACAAGAGAGCTACGGGATATATGTAGCTAGGTCGCATGCGTGGTTCCAAGTGAAGGACACCATGTAGACAAGAGAGCTACGAGATAAACTAGCTAGGTCACATGGGTGGTACTAAGTGTTCACCATGTGTACAAGAGAGTCGAACTATATGATGGGTGGAGCTATGTGCTGAAACCACCAAGTATCGAGGATTGATCTGAAGTGTTCAACGGGAGACTCTCTATGTATTGCTTTGTGAGTTTTGTGATGAATAAGTGCAGGAACTTGGTTATGTGAATGATGTGTTCATTAAGTGACCAGGATGTGGTAAGGTTATAAACAAGTAAGTTATACGTGAGGATGATTTTATGGTGACCTTGTGATCATGGGCCTATACTTGTGATGTATGAAATGTGGTGAAAATGATTTGTGATATGTATGTTAAAATGAGGTTAATACAAAGAAAGTGTGAAAGAGTGAATTAGCAATAAAACTGTTTTGGACAGTAGCCGTGACGTTATTTTGAAAAATCACCAAAAATAGTATAAATTGAATCAGAGACTGAATGAGATATAAAATTAAATCTTAATGAGTCTATTTTCATATAAAAGAAACATAGAAAGCAAAGGAGTTCTATATTTTGATATATTTATGTTTTTGTGAGACTGATTCAGAATGATTACGTGATCCCCTGTTCTGAATTTGGAAAATCACAAAAATTTGGAGAAAAATAATTAGAGGCTAAAAATTATATTTTTAAAATTCATAATGAGTCTGTTTTAAAGATAAATCAACAAGAACATTATCCGATTTCTGTACTATGAGATAATTATTTTTTAGTGAAGAGAGGTCAGAACTGTCAGAAAGTGCAATAGGGGAAATTTTAATGAATAAACTGTACTAATTGACTAAACAAAAAATTATGAAAATTTTATGGTGAAAAGATATGTGAGTCTAGTTTCAGGGGAAATTTACGGATCTTAATTTGGAGCTCTATAGCTCGAATTATAAATAATTAAGTGACTATGACTCGTGTGGACAGTTCGATGTGAACATTTATTAGTAAATTGTGAAATCGTACTTACAAGAATGCTATATACATTAAGGATGTGGAATAGAGAGGAGGTGTAACACCCCGAACCCGAGACCGACACTGGAGTCGAACACGAGGTGTTAACAGACTTTAAGCCCCTTATAAAAAAAATTTCCCAGACACTGCCAATCTGCGTACTAGTCGCTTTAAAAATCATATCTTGAGTTTCACAACTCGGAATTCAGTTCCGTAAATTTTCCCTGAAACTAGACTCATATTCCCATCTACATATTTTTTCTAGAATTTTTGGTCGGGTAAATTAGTACATTTTATTAGTCAAAGTCTCCCATGTTACAGGGATCGACTACCCTGACCTTTGCGCATTACGACTTGGATATCTCCCTGTACAGGGCTTCCATACTGATGCCGTTTGTTTCTATAGAAACTAGACTCACAGTGAAATCTATCCATATATGGTATGACTCCTAATTATCTCTGGTTAATTTATAATGAATTTCCAAAGTCAGAACAGGAAATCCAGAAACCGTTCTGGCCCTGTCTCACGAGAACCTGAATATCTCTTAACATACTGTCGGTATGATTGTTTCGTTACTTTCCTATGAAAGTAGATTCATCAAGGTTTGCTTACATAATTTATTCACTATTTAATTCCCTTCCTAATATTTTTAGTGATTTTCCAAATCTACATCACTGCTGCTGTCAGCATCTGCCTTTAAGGTAGACTTTACCTATTTCATGGTTTCCATGATTCAACTAGCCCTTTTTGCATAAATAGCACAATTTATGAAAGTGATTAACCATCCCCATGGCCAATCCTTGTCAAGCATATCCACACCAAATGATTATAACAATATACTCAAACACATATAAGCCATTTTCGCATGGCTATCCAAAATTAATACAAGTCCAAAGGGTCCACGACCCACAACAAACGGGTAGTCCTATACATGCCATTTTGAAGTTCAACCAAAATTGTACCAAAAGGGGGCTTTGATAGTGTGGGCGACTTTGACCTCAAGATCCCGAGTCTGATAGCTGGAGAACCAAATCTATAAAACAGAGGAGCAATGAAACGGAGTAAGCAATTTATGCTTAGTAAGTTTTGAGCAAGGAATTCCAGCACAACAAAAGTATAGCATTCATATAGCTAAACGGATAATTTCATATGCACAAATTTACGATATCGTACTTGCTTCACATTATCAACCCTTATGTACATACACAAAAGATCAACTCAGCCAAAGGCCGGTAGCTCGTTTATCAACTGAGCGAATACTTATTTGTAAGGGCTCAACTAAATTCAAGCACATACGAAACATACCTCAATGTTGGGATGTTTCGAGAGTATTAACTGGAATTTTACAGCAAGTTCATTCATTCCCAAATCACGTACCTTCGGAATTTAACCGGATATAGCTCCTCGTTCAAATGCCTTCGGGACATAGCCCGATTATAGTAATTCGCACAAATGCCTTCGGGACTTAACCCGGATTTAGTAACTCACACAAATGCCTTCGGGACTTAACCCGGATTTAGTAACTCGCACAAATGCCTTCGGGACTTAACCCGGATTAGTAACTCGCACAAATGCCTTCGGGCTTAACCCGGAATTAGTATCTCGCACAAATGCCTTCGGATCTTAGTCCGGATATTGTCACTTAGCACAAGCCTTCGGGACTTAGCCCGTACAGCATTCAAATAACCATGCACATTTAACAATAAATCATGGCCCATTCGTATTTCATTTTCGTTAGCAAAACTCAAACACAAGACATTTATCATTCTTGCAAATTCGGCTCAATAGCCACACAAAGAGCATGATTTTAATTTGCTCAAAACATGATCTAATCACATCATAATTTAAGCTCTTTTACTCAAGAACTTACCTCGGGTGTTGTCGAACGATTCCGATAGCTATTCGACCACTTTTTCCTTCCCTTTATCGGATTTAGTTCCCCTTTGCTCTTGAGCTTAATTAAACAAATAAATTGATTTAATCAATTGAGCATCGAAAAGAGGAACACAAGGCACTTAGCCCATATTTATACATTAGACATTAAAGTCACATATGTACGGAATCATGAATCAAACTCAACATTTTAGCTAATTTTTCCCCCTTGGCCGAATATGCATGTCTATTTTGGGGCCGATTTCAACACTTAATACATTCTACAAGTATGGTCACTTGTATTGACTAAACACCCTTTTGTTTCAAGTTCAAAACTAGGCTAATACACACATATACACACTAGTAAAGCGTCCTCTCCCTTTCCATCAATTTAACACATGCATTGCTCGTTAACATGCAAAAGTTATATTTGGCCTTAGCACACAACTTGCTAGCCGATTCTTCTCCATTTAGCAACCAATGCACATATGTGCTCACTCAAAAATGCTAAAAAGGAGGTTCAAGAATCATCAAGCCACCATCACATGCATCATTAACAAGCTTCATATTTAGCATGCAATGGCATTAACACAAACTCCACCTAGGCCGAATCTTAACTCATCCTCATGCCTCATCACCACAACATCAAACATCAACCAAGAATGATGCATCCATGGCCGAGTGTCATTTCCATCACATAGCAAGATTTAGACCATGGGCTAGGTAGAACTCAAGCTAACAACTAAAACATGCATGCATCTCATGGAACATCATCAAACATACCTTAGCCTAGCTACATGCATGGCCGAACCTCTTCAACCTTTCTTCTTCCTTCCTCCTTAAAATTTTTGGCCAAGGATGAACCAAAGGATGAGCATTTTTTTTTCTTTGTTTTTTTCTTTCTAGTTTCGGCTAAATGAAGATGAGAAAGGATGAACAAAAATTTTCTCCTTTCTTTTCTTTAGCTCACGGCAATGGGGGGGAAACAACTACACACATTTTTTTTGTATTCATCATACTCCTTTTCATTATTTTATGCCCATGCCCCTTATTTTATTTTTTTCCTACATACCTCACTAGGCCAACATGTTCCCAACATGTTTCCACCCATAGCATGGCCAACCACTAGCTCAAATTTTGGGTCATTTGACATGCAAACCCATCATTTTCACAACATGCATTAATAGACCATTTTAAATTAGCCTATCATATTTTCACCATGTCTCATATCAATCCCTATTTAATAATTTCTCATGCAATTGGCAAAATTGGAGAATGAAACTTCCACATACTCATGTACACACATAATAAGCATAGAATATGGAAATCAATTATTTTTATGACTCGTTTTTGTGGTCCCGAAACCACTTCCCGACTAGGGTCAATTTTGGGCTGTCACAACTCTCCCCCACTTAAGAAATTTTCATCCCCGAAAATCTTACCGGTAAATAGGTTTGGGTATCGTTCTTTCATCGAGCTCTCGGTTTCCCAAGTAGGTTCCTCGATCCCGTGTTTGAGCCATAACACCTTAACTAACGGAACCCTTTTGTTTCGCAACTCTTTCACTTTACGAGCTAGGACACGCATCGGTTCTTTTTCATAACTCATATCGGCTTGAATTTCAACCTCTGATGGGCTAATTATATGCGATGGATCAGATCGATAGCGTCGAAGCATCGAAACATGAAAGACGTCGTGAATCTTTTCAAGATCAGGGGGCAAAATCAATCTATACGCAACCGGACCAACTCGTTCGGAGATTTCGTATGGCCCAATGAATCTCGGGCTCAACTTGCCCTTACGGCCAAACCTGAGTACCTTTCTCCAAGGCGAAACTTTAAGGAACACTTTATCTCCCACCTGATATTAAATGTCCTTTCGTTTCAAATCCGCATACGATTTTTGACGATCTGTGGCTGCTTTCAGACTTTCACGGATTACCTTTACTTTCTGTTCGGCATCCTTAATCAAATCAACTCCGAAAATTTTACTTTCACCGAGCTCGGTCCAAAACAATGGTGTACGGCATTTACGACCGTACAGAGCCTCGTAAGGTGCCATCTTAATACTTGATTGAAAACTATTATTGTAAGCGAATTCAATCAAAGGTAAATACCGTTCCCATGAACCACTGAACTCGAGGATGCAACATCTCAACATATCCTCAAGTATCTGAATTATCCGCTCAGATTGACCATCGGTTTGGGGATGAAAAGCAGTGCTAAAATGCAGCTTGGTACCCAAAGCTTCTTGCAGTTTCCTCCAAAATCGCGAGGTGAATCTCGGATCTCTATCCGACACGATAGAAATAGGTACCCCGTGTAATCTCACAATCTGAGAAACGTACAATTCAACTAGTCTATCTAATGAAAAATCCATACACACGGGGATAAAGTGAGCCGACTTAGTCAGTCTATCGACAACAACCCAAATCGCATCCTTCTTACTTGTTGACAATGGCAGTCCGGACACAAAGTCCATTGTGACTCGATACCATTTCCACTCGGGTATCATGATCGGCTGAAGTAATCCTGAAGGCACTTGATGTTCCGCTTTCACTTGTTGACATATTAAACATCTCGAAACAAGGTCGGAGATGTCTCGTTTCATACCATGCCACCAAAACCAACGTTCCAAATCGTTGTACATTTCCGTACTCCCTGGGTGACTTGACATTCGGCTACAATGGGCTTCGTTCAGAATCATCGAAATGAGTTCCGAACTCCTTGGAACACACAAATGACTTCTGAACCTCAAATAATCATCATCATCAATTTGAAACTCCGATTCCTTGTTCGGAGCACAGTCAGCCCGTTTTGCAACCAATTCATCATCAACTTTCTGGGCTTCACAAATTTGATGAATCAATAATGGTTTGGCTTTTAATTCAGCAACTAACACATTGTCAGGTAGAACAGACAAATGCACATTCATTGCTCGTAAAGCAACCAATGACTTCCGGCTTAAGGCATCCGCAACCACATTAGCCTTTCCCGGGTGGTAATCAATGACAAGCTCGTAATCTTTCAACAACTCAAGCCAACGTCTTTGTCGCAGATTTAAGTCTCTTTGAGTCATCAAATATTTGAGACTTTTGTGATTCGAAAATACATGGCACTTTTCACCAAATAAGTAATGTCGCCATATTTTTAAAGCAAATACGATGGCAGCTAGTTCAAGATCATGGGTCGGATAATTTTTCTCATGTGGCTTTAATTGTCTCGACGCATAGGCCACAACTCGACCTTCTTGCATCAATACGCAACCCAACCCAAGTAGGGATGCGTCACTATAAATGACAAACTCTTTGCCTGATTCGGGTTGCACTAAAATTGGAGCTTCAGTCAAATGAGTTTTCAGTTGATCGAAACTTTTCTGACATTTCTCCGTCCATTCGAACTTAACATCCTTTTGAAGTAGCTTCGTCATTGGTGTGGCTATCATCGAGAAACCTTTGACAAATCGTCGGTAATAACCGGCGAGCCCCAAAAAGCTCCGAACTTCGGTAATATTTCTTGGAGGCTTCCAGTTAAGTATGGCTGAAATTTTGCTCGGGTCAACTTGAATACCCGATGCGGATACCACTTGACCCAAGAAGCTAACCTCTCTTAACCAGAACTCACACTTACTGAACTTAGCATATAACTGCTTATCCCGCAAAATTTGCAACACCAGTCTCAGGTGCTCAGCATGTTCGGTCTCATCTCTTGAATAGACCAAGATGTCATCAATGAACACAACTATGAACCGATCCAAATATGGTCTGAAGATCCGATTCATCAAATCCATAAATACCGCAGGGGCATTAGTGAGCCCAAACGGCATCACTAAGAACTCGTAGTGACCATATCTCGTTCTGAAGGCAGTTTTGGGTATGTCCGAATCTCGAATTCACAACTGATAATAGCCCGATCTCAAATCTATTTTTGAGAACATTGAGGCTCCCTTCAGTTGGTCGAACAAATCATCGATACGCGGTAACGGATATTTGTTCTTTATCGTCACTTTATTCAGTTGACGATAGTCAATGCACAACCTCATGGTTCCGTCCTTCTTTTTCACGAACAATACAGGTGTACCCCAAGGTGAGAAACTTGGTCGAGCAAAACCTCTATCCGTCAATTCTTGCAACTGAGCTTTCAACTCTTTTAACTCGGTTGGTGCCATACGATACGGAGCTATCGAAATCGGCGTAGTCCCAGGTACAAGCTCAATACCAAACTCTACCTCCCGAACAGGTGGTAAACCCGGTAATTCTTCAGGAAAAACATCCGGGTATTCACAAACCACCGGCACAGATTCGGGTTTCTTGTCTAATTCTTTGTCATCCAGTACGTACGCAAGGTATGCTTCGCACCCTTTTCTTACATATTTCTAGGCCAACATTGCTGATATTACAGCTGGCATCCCCTCCAAGTCCGTAGACTCAACTCGGATTACTTCGTTATTTGCGCACCTCAAATCAATAGTCTTGCTTTTGCAATTCACAACCGCATCATGCGCGGTCAACCAATCCAAACCAAGAATAACATCAAATTCATCAAACGGCAAAAGCATCAAGTCCACCGGAAAACAGGAACCTCGAATTTCTAGGGGACATTTCTTACACACTTTGTCGACAAGCACGTAACGACCCAAGGGATTTGACACCCGAATTACGAACTCAGTAGACTCAATAGGTAAAGTCTTACTGGATGCTAAGGTTTCACATATGTAAGAATGAGTAGAACCGGGGTCAATCAAAGCAATTACATTAGTATCCAAGAGAGTAAAAGTACCGGTAATAACATCAGGCGAAGAAGCATCCTCGCGGGCACGTATAGCATAAGCTCTAGCAGGCGCACGAGCCTCGGATCTGGTCGTAGCATCTCTAGATCCTCTCTGACCACCACCAGCATTGCCCGTATTTCCAGATGGTCTACCTCGAGCAGTGGTAGCACCCGGTTTCCCACTCTGATTTACATTCTGTTCAGACAACCTTGGGCAATCTTTAATGAAGTGGTCAACCGATCCGCACTTGTAACAGGAGCGGTCAGGGAATCTACAACTCCCCGAATGCCATTTACCGCAATATCGACATTTCGTTCTGTCTCGACGTTCATTCCCAACACTGGCGACCGATGTGCCTTGTGTACCCACAGGGGGTCGATCACGATCTCGTCTAAAAAGGCCCGAAGTGCCTCTCGACCAGCCCACATCATCTCGAAATTTCTTCGATGCCTGTTGAAGAGACTTTCCCGAAGATCTTTTACGAAACTCTCCAGTTCCCTCATCAACTTTTTGTTTTTCTTTTCTAAGCTCTTCGGCTTTACAAGCTCGCTCGACAAGTACTACGAACTCTCGTATTTCAAGAACGCCAACGAACATTTTTATATCTTCATTCAGCCCATCCTCGAAGCGTTTACACATAATAGCCTCGGACGAAACACATTCCCGAGCGTATCTACTAAGTCTAACAAATTTTCGCTCGTAATCAGTAACTGACATAGAACCTTGCTTAAGCTCAAGAAATTCCTTCCGTTTTTGATCAACAAATCTCTGACTGATATACTTTTTCCAAACTCAGTTTGGAAAAACTCCCAAGTTACTTGCTCTCAGGGCACAACAGAAGTCAGAGTACTCCACCAATAGTAGGCAGAATCGCGTAGCAAGGAGATAGTACACTTTAGGCATTCATCGGGTGTACAAGATAGCTCATCGAGTACCCGGATAATGTTGTCCAACCAAAATTCAGCTTGCTCGGCATCGTCGCTATCCGTAGCCTTAAATTCAGTAGCCCCATGTTTTCGGATTCTGTCAACTGGGGGCTTATTTGACCTTATTTGGTCAGTTACTGGAGGTATTGTAGGTGCGGGGGTGGTATTAGTCGGGAATGGAGGTTGTGGAACAGCCGTATTAGCTCGAATGTATTGGTTGAACCAATCATTCATCACGCTATAGAAAGCTTGTCTAGCTTCCTCATTCGGGTTACTAGCATTAGGTTGAGAGTCCGCCGGCGCTGTCCCTTGTGCGGGAGCAAGTGCTACACTCTCAAGATCATCAGCTACCTCTCGGTCGGGATCAGGATCCATTACTATAAATAAACACATTTACAATTGTCAGAAATCACCACACTATCAAGTAATCACATAAAATGGCATGTATAGCTAGACCCTACGCATTACGGTAGTCCTAGAATCGACTAAACCGTAGCTCTGATACCAATCAAATGTAACACCCCGAACCCGAGACCGACACCGGAGTCGAACACGAGGTGTTAACAGACTTTAAGCC
Organism: Gossypium hirsutum; assembly: GCF_007990345.1. NCBI lineage: Eukaryota > Viridiplantae > Streptophyta > Magnoliopsida > Malvales > Malvaceae > Gossypium > Gossypium hirsutum. Next base: position 34,310,510 of record NC_053425.1, on the reverse strand, counting down.
CCTTATAAAAAAAATTTCCCAGACACTGCCAATCTACGTACTAGTCGCTTTAAAAATCATATCTTGAGTTTCACAACTCGGAATCCTGTTCCGTAAATTTTTCCTGAAACTAGACTCATATTCCCATATACATATTTTTTTCTATAATTTTTGGTTGGGCCAATTAGTACAGTTTATTAGTCAAAGTCTCCCATGTTACAGGGATCGACTACCCTGACCTTTGCGCATTACGACTTGGATATCTCCCTGTACAGGGCTTCAATACTGATCCCGTTTGTTTCTATAGAAACTAGACTCAGAGAGGAATCTATCCATATATGGTATGACTCCTAATTATCTCTGGTTAATTTATAATGAATTTCCAAAGTCGGAACAGGAAATCCAGAAACCGTTCTGGGCCTGTCTCACGAGAACCTGAATATCTCTTAACATACTGTCCGTATGATTGTTTCGTTACTTTCCTATGAAAGTAGATTCATCAAGGTTTGTTTACATAATTTATTCACTATTTAATTCCCTTCCTAATATTTTTAGTGATTTTCCAAATCTACATCACTGCTGCTGTCAGCATCTGCCTTTAAGGTAGACTTTACCTATTTCATGGTTTCCATGATTCAACTAGCCCTTTTTGCATAAATAGCAGAATTTATGAAAGTGATTAACCATCCCCATGGCCAATCCTTGTCAAGCATATCCACACCAAATGATTATAACAATATACTCAAACACATATAAGCCATTTTCGTATGGCTATCCAAAATTTATACAAGTCCAAAGGGTCCACGACCCACAACAAACGGGTAGTCCTATACATGCCATTTCGAAGTTCAACCAAAATTGTACCAAAAGGGGGCTTTGATAGTGTGGGCGACTTTGACCTCAAGATCCTAAGTCCGATAGCTGGAGAACCAAATCTATAAAACAGAGGAGCAATGAAACGGAGTAAGCAATTTATGCTTAGTAAGTTTTGAGCAAGGAATTCCAGCACAACAAAAGTATAGCATTCATATAGCTAAACGGATAATTTCATATGCACAAATTTACGATATCGTACTTGCTTCACATTATCAACCCTTATGTACATACACAAAAGATCAACTCAGCCAAAGGCCGGTAGCTCGTTTATCAACTGAGCGAATACTTATTTGTAAGGGCTCAACTAAATTCAAGCACATACGAAACATACTCAATGTTGGGATGTTTCGAGAGTATTAACTGGAATTTTACAGCAAGTTCATTCATTCCCAAATCACGTACCTTCGGAATTTAACCGGATATAGCTCCTCGTTCAAATGCCTTCGGGACATAGCCGGTTATAGTAATTCGCACAATGCCTTCGGGACTTAACCCGGATTTAGTAACTCACACAAATGCCTTCGGGACTTAACCCGGATTTAGTAACTCGCACAAATGCCTTCGGGACTTAACCCGGATTAGTAACTCGCACAAATGCCTTCGGGCTTAACCCGGAATTAGTATCTCGCACAAATGCCTTCGGATCTTAGTCCGGATATTGTCACTTAGCACAAGCCTTCGGGACTTAGCCCGGACAGCATTCAAATAACCATGCACATTTAACAATAATCATGGCCATTCGTATTTCAT